>NC_133449.1:151267018-151274518 GCF_048565385.1 Saimiri boliviensis | reverse complement strand
CTTGGGGAATTGGTGGCTTTTGCGGCAACGAGGACCCAGGGCCCAGGAAGATTGAGGCTGGTGGGTTGGGGGCTTTGTGGAGGGGGCGGGAATGGAGGACGGGTGGCGGTTCACTTTGGGATGGGGCGGCTGCGGGCAGGGGAGGGGGCGCGGGGCTGGCTGCAGGCTCCAGCCAAGTTTGCTAATATTTCTTCGCTGCAGATGTCCTGAAGCCCCCGAAGGGTCCCCTGGGGACCCGGACCCTATTAGAACAAATGTGCACGGCTTTTGTAAAGAGTCGCGTTGGCGGCGCCTGTCCTATTACAGGCGACACATGATCAATAGGCTGATAACGCAGCAACATCAATATAAGCGACAGAACAATGAGGGATATCATTGGGCATCTATCTTAATATAGCCGGCTACAAGAGCGCTGACAAAGAGTGCAGCTCATGAAAATTCCGCCCCACGATTCCCCATCTCCGCTCCAATATGCGCACGCACTCCCCCAGCTGCCGGCGCTATTATTCTCCAATTTCAATTTGACACCCCAGCCTTTCATGCTAATTCTATTATTGTAGGAAGTTTATGTGATTCCATATCACTAGAAATCGGTAATGTATAATAACCCTTTGGGCAAGAAACCCAGTCCCCGCAGCAGCCACCGGAAAATAATTACTTTCATATCAAAACTCTGCAGGAGCCCAGCGGCCGGGCCCTTGCAGCCCCCGGCTCCGTTATCCCGCGCCGCGCGCCCCGGCGTGTGCCAGTGCGCTCGGGGGCGCGCGGGGGGGGACGTGAGCGCGCGTGTGCGACGCGGAGTAGGAGGGGGAACTCCGGGGCGGGCGGGGACGGGGAGCCGCAGATGCATAAATTTGTTCAATCAGAAAACATAAACACACAAGCACACAAAAGGACGCATTAAGCGAGGACCTCCAGGAAGTGCGGGGGGGCCCCAACCCGGGCCCCACCCTTGGAGAGAGGCGTGGAAAGGTGGGAAGGGCGGCCGGGCTGGGCCCTCAGCAAATTAAAAAAGATGGATCCGAAAGCTTGCGTTTGACCAGCTTTATTTATCAAAAATGGTACATATATAAATATTCTTAGACATTTTTGCATTTTACAAGGCTGAGGATTCTTGTTGTGGGTTTTTTTGGGGGGGGCAGGGGTTCTTTTTGCTTCCTCGGGAGGAGGAGGGTCTCACCCCCCAGTCCTGTGGTTGCTGCCTGGGTCCGAATTGATACAGCGCTTTTGTTTACTCTTATAAAAATAATAAAAGGAAGAAAACAAAAGAAAAGAGGGAAAAGCAGTGTTTCTAGAGCCGATCACCTGATTCGTTGCGTGAGTCGGAGCCTGAGCGAGCAGCCGCGGGCCGGCTACGCGCCTCTCCCGGCCGCCGCGGCCTCAGTCCATGTCCACCTCCTCGCCCTCGGGCAGGCTGGGTCCGGCCGCCGACCCAGGCTCGGGGACCCCGCAGTTGGTCGGCTCCCCGGCGGGGCTGGGAGCCAGTGGGCCGGGGCCGGGAGACGGCGAGGGCGGCGAGGGCGGCGGGGCCGCGGGGCCGGCCGTCCCCGCGTCCGCGCAGTCCCCGCCGCCGCCCTCCGTCGCCGCAGCCGAGGCGAGGTCCCGGAAAGGCGCCGGGGCGGGGGCCCCTGGGGAGGCCACGGCATCGGGGCTGCGGCGCGCGAAGGCCGAGTCCGGTGCGCCGCCGGGCCCCGAGAAGGCCCCGAAGCTGGCCTGGGCGGGCGGCGCTGGCGGCGCGGCGGGCGCGGGCGGCGCGTCCTTGGGCGCCGGCTCCGGGCCAGCGCCGCCCTTGAGCGCGGCCTGCGGCACCAGGAAGCCGAGCGGCTGCGTGATGGGGTAGAGGAGGAAGTGGCCCTTGCCGATCAGGGTCCGCGGCGCGCACGGCAGCCCAGGCGCGAAGTCCAGCCCCGCGGCGGCGGCCGCGGCGGCGTTGGTTGCCGCTTTCCGGCGCGGCGGCGAGTCGGACAGGAGGCTTTCCACGCTGAACGGGCTGGCCTTGGGCAGCCCCGCCGCGCCGCGCTCCGCCGCCGCCACACCGGGCCCGCACGAGGCTGCGTCCTTGTCCGCAGGGCGGCCTGGGCGCGGCTGCGGGCCGGCGCTGCTTCTTTGGCTCGGGTAGAAGGCGGGGTCGCAGGTGCCGGGCGCAGGCGGCTCTCCGGGAGGGGCGGGCGCGGTTCCCGCGGCGCCCGAGACGTGCGCTCCGGGGCCCTTGGCGGCGGCGGGCGGCGGCGGTTCGGGAGGCTCCGGAGACAGCCCGCCGCCGCCGCTGTCGCTGTCGGAGCTGGGCGCGCTGTGCAGGGACAGGCCGCCGGGCGAGTGCAGGTGGCGGCCTTGGCTCTTCAGCAGCTTCTTCTCGTGCTTGCGCTTCTTCTTCTCCATCTTCTCCAGCTCTTTGCGCGCGATCTCCTCCGGGTCCATGGGCTCGCCACTGCACGTGGTCGGGTGCGAGTTGTGCGCGGGCCGCCCCGGGCCCTTCTTCGTGTTCTCCTTCTTTCTCCACTTGGCCCGGCGGTTTTGGAACCAGACCTAGAGCAGCCGGATAGGGGAAAGGAAGCCACAATCAGGCGGTGGGCTGGCCGCCGGGGCCGAGGACCTCCCCGCTCCCCCCGAGACTGGCCTGCACAACCTCCGCTCGGCCGGGGTCAGGAGTCAGGCCGCGCGGCTGGGCCGGCCCTGAGCTGGGCTTTGCCACTGGAGCTGCAGGATCCAGCGAGCGCCTTTTCCACCTGGAAGGCGTGTAGACGGGGCCTACCAGCCCGCTTCCCGCTCTGGCTTCTCACCTCAGGGACCGGGAGCCGCCCCTTCCTTGGAGGGCCGGTCTGGCCCCGGACGGAGGGCGTCGGGTTCCTGGTCTGGAGGCAGAGAGCAAGGCCCCTCCTCGCCCTTCCTGGCTGCTCGCGTTCTAAGCAGTCCGCCCGGCCTGGCGCTGACCATCCTGCCGTTGGACCGCTGGGCCACAGCCGCCCTCCACACCTGTCTTCGGCCCCCTGGAAGCTGTGTCAAAGCCCAGATTTTGGGGGGCGGTTCCCTTGAAGGGAAATCTGGGTGCTTCTTCGTCTGGAAGGGCCTGGGGAGCTGTACTTGGGTGGGCTTCTGCAGCCTCTCTCCCAGAACACGTTTAACACAGCCTTCTTTCCGCAAGCCCCGGGCCAGGGCACCAACGGAGGCTTCTCAAACCAGTCGTGCTTGGCCTGGGCCACCAGGCAAGGCAGGTGGGGAGGCAAGAGGCGACCACCAGGCCTGGAGGAGAGGCTGGGTCCATCCCATCTCTTCCACCCTCTCTGCAGTCCTTGTCCTGGGGAGCCACACAGGACAGCAGCTCTAGACCCTCACTCAACCGCCAACCATCACTCAGAGTCAAAGCCGGCTGATCCCCGCGGAACCTCGGGCAGTCCTGCCCTCCCTAAGAGAGCGGGTTCATACCAATTCTTTGTCGCGGCCATATAGAGACTCGCACAATAGCAGGCCCAGCCTGGTCGCAGGGAGCCTTGTCCGTGGGGAGGTCTCGAGGATTAAGCGAGATCCTCAAGGCTGTAACCCCCTTTTTCTTCTTTAAACTTTTTTTTTTTTTTTTTTTTTTTTTTTGGTACGAATTCTGGATGGCCTTGCCAGTAAGAATTAGTCATTATCGTATTAGGGAGACGTGAAGGGGTCTTGACTTCACTTAAGACACTTACAACAAATTGGATAAAAGGATTTCCAAGCAGAAGAGGTCACTAGGGAAGGTCCAAGCACAGGACAAACACACCTTTTTAGACAAAGCTATTGGTGATAAACAGGCATTTTGCCAGCGTCTGCCTCAACGCCTGGCACCCACAGCCACACACCGCACCCCAGACCTGGACCCCCACACCGCAGCCACCCCAAAAAAAGAGGATTTCTGTGCTCCAGGAAAAGGTCTAATTATGCACAAATCATCTTGGAATTTTTAGTCCACCAAGCACACACCATATTTTTTAAAAGAATACCACCAGCCATCTCTAAATGATAGCAAATTTTAGGGGGAAATAGTCATAAGAAAAAGATGAGACCAGGGGTATTAAAAATTCAGACACCTTTTTTCCTCCCACTTTCTCAATGTGTTAACTGTTTAAGCTTCCTCCTCCCTTTCCTCAGCTGTCCCCCTTCTGCAAAGCGATGAATAAATACGTTTCCAGCTGAATATTTTGCAGGCGCAAGGTAAACAGACTCCTTCGCTCCAGGCCGGGCGAGAGAGCCTCGCGCGGGAGGTGGAGGCCGGGGTGGGGGAGGATCCCCCTTCCCTCTCTCCCCCAGGTCGGAGCCTAGCCGGTCCCTCCTTGCCCCTGCCGAGAGACCTCGCTTGGCCCGGCCGCCGCCAACCCACCACGCGGCTTCCCGGTTCGGACGCAGTCGCCGTCCTGGCGACTTGGGTGCTGCCGCCGGCCCTTCACAAGCCACCTAGGCTTTTTTTGGGGGGGAGGGTTTACCCACCCCGCTCTCCGTGAGGGCCGGAGCCTCAGAACCCCCAACCCTCCACTCTTCCCCAGCAGGCGAGCGCAGAACCCCCAACCCTCCACTCTTCCCCAGCAGGCGAGCACGAAGCCGGGCCCGCGGCCAGTGGAGATCTCGCCACTTGGAACAAAGGCATCCCAGCGCGCCCCGAGCCCGGGGTCCTGATGGTGGATCCGGGAGCGACGCTGGGTCTTTACCTGAACTCGGGACTCGACCAGGTCTAGGCGCAGCGCCAGCGCCTCGCGCATGAACACGTCGGGATAGTGGCTCTCGTTGAACGCCTTCTCCAGCTCCTCCAGCTGCCAGCCTGTGAAGTTGGTGCGGGTGCGCCGCCGCTTGCAGCCCGGGCTCTCCTTGTCCGGGTCCCCCGAGTCTGCGGGCACGCACAGGACACCGCGCGGCTCAGCCACCGGCCCAGGCCCGACCCCCACCCCTCCCGCGACCCGCTGGCCCCTCGGGTCCGGGGGACGCGGAGACCAGGGGCTGCCTAGGGGCCGGCCCGCCTTCGCCAGCCGTGGGCCCCCCAGCGCCCCGGCCGGACGAGAGCCCCCGCCCCCAGCCGCCCTCCTCCCCAGCTTCCTCCCCGCCGCCCGCCGCGCCCACCTGACAGCTTGAAGGGCTGGCTGTCCCCGCCGACCCCGCAGGCGGCCGGCAGCAGCGGCGTGGGGTTGACCACCGAGGCGGCGGCGGCGCACGAGCCGCCTAGCAGGCCGTCTATGGAGAAGGGCACCGAGGCGGCGGCGGCGGCCGACTGCAGCTGGTGGCCGGCCAGCTCGTACACGTGGTGGTGGCCCAGCGGGTAGGGGAAGCCCACCACGCCGCCCAGCGAGCCCCCGAACTGGGCATGCGGGTGCTCCAGGAGGCGGCCGTCCATCATCTCGCGCGGGGGGCCGGCGGGGCCGGCGGCGGGGCGCTGGGGCGCGGGCCGGGGCCGGGGCGGGCCAGCGGCGGGAGGCGCGGGCGGCGGCGGCGGCGGCGGAGACAGGGACCCGGAGCCCCACACATGCTTCGCCCGCACTCCGGCGCTTTACTTATCAACATCAAGCTCCCGATAATTAGCCGCGGCCCGGGGAATTTGGGACCAATAAGAAGCGCTAATCGGCTCTGACGTCAGAGGCGTGCTGGGTGCAGGGAAACGTTTTCCATATCGATTGCTAATTATACCTGACATGCACCTCAATAAACAGTATCAGGAACTGTCACAACAAGACGGGCTGGGGGGGGCAGCGGGAGGGACGGAGGGAGGGAGGGGCCGCCCAGGGCCCAGCGGCAGCGGGCTGGGGCCTGGGCCCGAGGCAGGGGCCCCGGGCGAGCCCCCCACTTCACTCGGGGCCGGCCGGGAGCCCGCGCCTCCCCCCACCCCCCGCCGCCTCCTCCCCGCCCCTCCGCAAATCACTAATAGATTTCCCTTTAAAACATTCAGCGCCGTGTTGTGGGGATTTTTCACCAGAAATGCTGTACTCTCTGAACCTTTAAAGTGATGTTGCTCCAATTACAGAGAGACATTGAGCGGCAAATAGACTGATCCAATAATAGGAGATTCATCATCCGCTTTTCCGAAACTGTCACATTGAATTTAAAACTACAAGGCTTCTCATCTCCTCCTCTCCGGCTGCAGGCGGCGGGAGAGGAGGAAAGAGGAGGAGGAGGAGGAGAAGGAGGGCGACCCTGAAAGAGAAGAACTCCTACAGAATGTAGCACCCTGTCAATAAAGAGGCGTAATTAATGCCCTCTCTGATTGATTGGCAGTTGCCCTATCTACAAAGACAGAGGTGGGGAGGGGGTGTGGAGGCGCCCTGACCCCCACCCCCATAAAGCCCAGGCACAGAAGAGGAGAGAGGGGTCGGGGGAGGAGGGGAAAAGTAACTTCGGGGTGGGGCCGATCCGCGCCCCCCCCCCACACACACACACATGCGTGAATAAAAATAAATATATCTGCTCTGACTTGGCCTCTGAAGGATGGGGCCGAGGCACCCAACCTATTTATTATAATTAAATTATGTTTTCAGAGAAGCGTCACTCCCTTCTCCGCTATAAAATATTGACAGAGCTAAATCATTAAAGGATATATTCTTAAATAAGCAGCTAATTAGGACTGTGGGCAGAAACGAAAGAAATCAGGGGATGTAGATCTATCTCTCTCCTTTGTGAAAAAAAAGTTTGTCAGTGGGGTGGTCGCATTTGGCTGCGGGACCCCAGTGCTGGACCAGGCCGGTGAGGGCCACCTCTCCAGCAGTTCCCCGAGCCTTGGCCAGCCTCGGGCCGGGAAGAGAGGAAGAGAGCCCCGGCCTGGGCTGGGCCAGTCCTCGCAGCCATCACCACCCCAGGGCAAAGGGACAGACAAATTGGCTTAGGGTCGAAGTAAGTGACTCGGGCCAGGCTTCCGAGCCCCAGCCCTGTGCGTCTGTGCGTTCCTCCTGGTCGGGTGCCCTTGCCTGGGAGCGGGGATGCCCAAAACCGCTCAGCCGGCGACTGCTCGGGGTGGGGGGCGCAAGGCCACACCGTCCCACCACACGACTGGCTCTCCCTGCGACTGGACCCACAGTCTGGCCTTGTTTCTAACTGAAGATCTCGGACCAGCCGATCCACGCTGACTCCGACTTTAATGACCCTCTTGTCTCTCCTTGTGGGAGAGGAGGGGAAGGCGCAGAGTCGAGGACCAGGCCTGGCTCATCGGGGAGACCGAGAGGCAGCCTGGAATTTGGGGACCCCACTCCCTGTTTCCAGTCTCACTAGGAAAACGCTGCAAGTATTAATTCCGAGGTCAGAGGCCAAGAGCACTACTTTTCGCCATAATTTAATTTCTGTCTCTATAAATACTAAATGTAAACTCCGTCGATCCGACTCTATTTTGCCGGCAGCCACCCGCGCCTGGTTTTCTGTCGGGTTCGCAAGGAGGAATGCGCGCGGCGCGTGTTTCTGAATACAGAGCTGTAATCAATTCGGCCCGAGGGGAGAGCAGAGGAGGGGCGGGCGCCGGCCGAGCTCCCTCGCCCATCTCTCTTTATTATAATGAATTAATTCGAC